>NC_050179.1:11871056-11916056 GCF_008315115.2 Sander lucioperca | reverse complement strand
GGTCCTTAATAGTGCTGTACATTGCCAATTTAGGAGAAATAATATGTCCCAGTTGCTGCCTAATTTTGCTTGGCAACAGGCGCACTCCTGTGGAATTGCCCGGGGCGGTGTGAGTTGTCTCTGCATAGCTCAGTGTTCCATGCTCAGTGACTGTTTGAAGGTATTTCATCACATTGTTGCCTTGATTCAGCTCTGTGGGGATTTGTTAGTTGCACTCATGTGGGAAGTGCATCCAGTACATTGTTAAGCTAGGGCTGATAATGAAGATCAGCCAGCCAGAGTCCCCTGAGCTAGGCGGAGAGAGATAGTCTAGTGAGACGCGCAGCACAGACATAGTGGAGCAGGACGAGCACACACAGCAATACACACAGACGCAGAGGAATCATCAGCACAAAGCATACAACACTGAACTGTGCTGTAGTGTATTAGTCAAAAACACAATACAGTAGCGAATACAGTACAGTACATTAGATTATTATCAAATGTTTCATACTCTGTTGTTCTTACTAAACATTTCAAGTTGGTAAAATTGGCATTATTATCTTTAAAGGTTCAATCATTTTAATGTTGTTGCCTTCTTGTTACAATCAAAATCGACAATGCAGGGCCCCACTAAGCCGCTCTTTCTGTTGAATGTTATTTGATTCTCAGCATGGTACGAGAACTCGTTGTTTCCTCTTCTCCCAGAGCAACATTGAACGCTTAAATTGACACAATCTTTTTCTCCCTCTGTACTGTAGGTTATGTTTCATCCTACTCTATTTGTTTGTTCCACAAAAAGAGTATTCTTTTTGGACATGTTGCTGTAATCTATAATAGACGGCTATTTTTTTTCTGAAATAGGTCAGTGTAATCACAACAGTGAGGGATGGACAGTCACTGTAAAAGGGAAATCAATAGAGCTATCTATTTGTCGTTAACCAGGCCAGCATGATTTTTCTCCATTTTTCCTCTCCTTTCATACTTTTTTCCTCTCCATCACAATATGGCAAGTCCTCATTTTTCAGTAAAAACATTATGTCTGCCATTTTGTAAAATTGCAAATTGCCTTTGTACATGCACTTTTTTTGCATACGTTTCTGTGAGTATGGACGCTTCTTTTTATCAACTCCTGGGGCCCCAGGGTGTTTTATAAGGAGGAGAATGGTAAGGGGAACTGTAGGGGTGCACGGCAGCTTTTTGTGTAGAAGCTCTGCTTTTGTTGGCTCTTAATCTGGTTCTTCTCTTGGTGCCGGCTCTTTCAGAGAATTTGAGCCGGAGCGAAGAGAGGCCTCGTCAGCTTTTCCTCACCCTTTCCCTTTTGTGTTTCACTGAAAACTGAAAGGCCTTGTCTTGAAGTGTTGTCAGACCAGAAAACAAGAGTAAGTGACATGTGACAAGGACACAATGCTTGGCTGGGCCAGCCAAAGTAAGTGGCCCCATCTGCTGCGGGCGATTTCTCTTCTGCCGACTGTCTGCCTCAGGTGGGAGAGGCCAGGGGCCGAGGGCTGTGCTGAGATTGTGGCGTCTGCCAGGCAAAGCAGTTGGCATGGCTGGGAGGGCACGGCCGGCCTCACGCCTTGCTGCGGGACACAGTGGGCCAGCCTTTGCACAAGTGCAGGTTATCCGTCACTCATCAGGTTTCCGATGCCTCATCACTTTCCCATGGTGTACACACATTCAGCACAGGACAAGAGTGTCAGCAAGTAATGAAAGGTTTGATTCATGGAGGGCGACAGAGACGGAGGTCATAGAGCTCCTCCAGATATGATCCTGACTGATGCTGATGGGGAAGCTTTAAGATGGGGCCCATAATTAAATGTCCTTGTGCTATCATCAAGTACTGTGCTATCATCAACTCGGTCGCAGCCATATACATAGACTTTCCTCTCGTGCTCAGAGCTTATTACTCAGACCAGCATGTATCTGATTTTGATGGTCTTTACTTCTCACTGCAAAGTGCGCTTTGAGACAAATTATACTAAACTGAAATGGAGCAAAAGAAAAAAAATCTATTGTCAGAAATATCCCATTATGGATTTTTTTAGGATATGAAAATTCTGATGCAATATCATGCATGAATAAAGGCGGGTGAAATTAACATATATAATTTCATTCCTGAATAATTCAGAAGAATGTTGTTGAATAAACCATGTAACGAGTAAAATGTCCCCTATAATAAAATAATTTTAAAAATATCATCCAAGCAACATTTCAAGATCAATAATAGTCGTAACAGGGCATCAAAGAAAAAGAAATATGTTGGGACAAAACACAACAAAATTTGTTGACTGTTTGCATACCGAGCAGCAAATGTTTTTTGAAACTTAATTAGATACATTTGAAGTGAGGATCACATCTTCCCGACAAATAATGTCATGCTGCTCAGAAACTAAAGTAAAAAAAAAAAAAGTTACATCAACAGAGAAGAAAACAGAAGTGCTCACAAAATCTTTCGGTGATATTATACATTGACATTTGTGCTGATCGCATTGTGCACATTTTGTTGAATCGGCTTTATTAGAGAAATGCTGTTTTTTTCCCTGTTGCTATTAATTTGTGTTTCTGCGGGTGTGCAGTGTGAGAACAGAGAGATGCGGTTAACCCATTGTGAAGTTAGCCGTCATCATTAAGATTCTACAGATAACAGGCATGCAGATTTTTACTGCTCAGCATTATAGGATCCCAGACATCAAAGGCAGGTTTTCATTCTACTGTGTCTGCGGCAGGAGAAGGAAAAAAAAACAGTAAAGGAGACATGGAGTCAGGAAAATAAGTCAGATTGGAAAAAGGAGAGCATGTATACGTAATGCGCAAATCAGGTGACCCAATGCTCTGTAATGTGTTTGCTGCCACAGAGGGTCCCTCCTGCATAGTTAGCTCCTTGCTAAATTGGCGTCCTCATTGATTAAGTGGCACAGTCTTTAATAACACCGTGGCTGACTGCAGGTTGGTTCACTTTAAAGATCAAGTTCATTTCTCACCATGGTCATTAAAGTGCAGGTCTGCGTAATTCAAATCAACTCACTTAGAGTATTTTTTTTTTTTTTACTGTCCCTATTTTTTTTGTATGTGGGACAACATTGTCAGCTCATACTTTCATGTAGCCTCCTTTTATATCTAATCAATGTAAAGATACTGTCAATAGTATTTTTCTTTGTACAAATCTTGTATTACTATTTACAGTTCTATTACACAGATATTACAATGAAGTTCCCCTTAATTCAGATTACTTTCTCTTTCAGTGTGGTGCCATTATGCGTTTGCCATTACATCAGCGTGAGCTGTTCTACAGTGAGAGTATTGAATGTACAAGAGAGAGAAATGTGCTGTTCTCCAGTATTGTGCTGGATTACAGAATCAAGGTCGACTCACAAGACACAGAGCAGCATTATCCCTTAATCCTGTGTTTTGGTTTCAAATAGCCTTTTTACACCTAATCTTCACAAGTAAAGTGACAAACATGAATACTGAGGTAGGTATTTAAATGTGCATTACCTGCAATGTTAAGGTCAAAGGCTTATGCTGACTTAAATTGGCTCTGTATTTTGTGAAAGAACAGACGATGTCATGTGTTTGCCACTTATTTTGTTGCGGCTGTATTACAGAACATTAGGGAGTCTTGTGATGAAATTTCCCCAGGCAGTTTCAGATGGATAAGTCTGGGAACTTTTTATCTAAACTATGAGTCATTTGTTTGTTATTCTTTTTCCTTTTGCTTTTACACTCCGTAATATTTTGAATGAAGATACTATTCCCCCGTTGCTTTAACCTCTCACTAAGTTTCACTTGGCCTGCTGTACTTGGGCACTGGGAGGACAAGCTTCACTGAGTCAACAGATATAGTGAGTGCACCCGTTACAGCACCGAGGCAGTGTCTCCCCTTGACCAGGCTGGTCTTAGTGTGTCCGTCAGGCTCAGCTGTGGCAGAGCTGGAGGAAACTTAAAGGTGCTGTGAAAGACTAAAAGTGGGCCAGCCGCTGCTGCCTCCTGTTGACCTACCTTGTTCAGAGGGTCCAGGTACAGACTGATGACAGGACTCCTCCTCAGCGGACCACATTACTAATGTGTGAGGGTGCAAGAGGAGCACACCCAGTGATGAATCACTCCCCTGCACTCATGGCATCCTCATAAGTCAAGAGTAAAAGTGTTGATAGTGCGCTCAGTAAAAGAGATCCTTCGTCCCGTCCACCAGCAAGAAACTCCATCCAGGCCCGCTGGAAAAGGGGAAGGGGGAAGGCTAAGTGGTGCATGTTGCGCATAGCCTGAAGATCTCCCTCAATCTTGAGGAAAACATTAGTCCCTCCAGTGGGTCACTTGTTTTTTATAAAGCACATATAATTTAGGAAAAGTTACTTTCATGCTTGAACAGAGCTGCTTTTTAATAAATGAGAGTAATCTACATTGAGTTGATTTGGACTGCCTCACCGGACCAACTGCATTACCTGAAGTCACAGAGAGGACATTAAATATGTCTTAGTTTAAGCTAAAACAGTTTTCTTCTGAGGGTTTGTGCGCTGAGCAGTCACAGGAAAAGGCTCTGCCTCATTACTCACTTACTTACTCACTGGTGTTTCAAAAGAGAGAATAATGGTGAAATTGTTCAGCCTAAGAGCAGAGGTAATATTGTGTAATTTTGAGGTTTTAAAACAGATTTTTTTAAAACAACTTTATTGACGCAAAAATTGTACATCAGTTTGTTTCTCTGTTTTCTTCTTTTCTTCTATAGCCTTAAGCCAGAAGGTTAACTATTTTAGTTTACACGCCTACCTCCCCCCAGAGCTCATGTCGGGCTATATTGGTGATGTTGGGGGAGTGTGTAAGTTTGACGCTAGGTAATACATCACACACTCCGGGGGGTCTCCCTGGTATGCTCCTCAATAATGAAGTTCATTCGTTAACTTCTCCCTCAAAGGCCAAGTTCCCCTGCTGCCCTTTTCAACAGCTATCGCAACTCTTACCAGAGTCACCCAACCAACAGGACAAAAAAAAAAACACATCATCATGCTTTTCCCCTTGACAGGCTCAGTGGTTGCCTTTGCAGGGCATGAAGAATAAGCAGGTCCATTACCGATCCCTCATGCTTGGTTATAGCCATAATTATCACAGGGAAAATTACCTTCTCTGTTTGGTTTGCCGTGGAGGGGCTGCGCCTTCCTAATCACCTCTTCTTTCCCTCCTGTCGTCCACATGCCATGGAGATGGAGCTGGTTTTGGGGGAGTCTTGCCAGTTCATTAGAATTCACAGGGTTCCACCTCCCTGCCTAGCCAGGCTAAGCCTCTCACACAGGCTGCCATAATCTCCCCTCCTCGTTCCCTTTCGCTTCTTCTCTCTCTATCCTCCTATCCCTTTCCTTTCTGTCCCCAAGGGCAGCTTCGCACAAAGGAGATGCAGTGCAATTCATTGTTAAATCTGATTTCTATTGATCTATTGAGAAATTGTTCCGTGAGATATATGAGAGCACTCCAGCAGCGCTGATGATCCATTCTTACCACTGCCTTTTCATCTGATAAACCAAATAAATAAACTCACTCCACTCACTTAAAAGACAACCTTTGTTGAATGTACGAGGCGCATGTTTTTCCAAGGCTGTATCAATCAATTGAACATCCAGTTCCAGTGGGCAGATTGTAAACACTTTTGTTGCTGCTGAAGTGCCCAAAGACAGACAGAAATGGCCTGGCATTTCACTTGTACATTTAAATCTAGCAGAGAAATAACAGCAACAACTTAACTGCCACTAAACAATAGCGAATAAAAAGTAGCTGAGAGCATTTGATGTTTTCCATTAAAGTGTAGTGCTTATTATATTGTTCACAAACTCTTGTCACCACCTCACTCATACCTGCATTTAATGTGGAGCATGCATGCAAGTCTACCTCAAATGATGTGAAGCGTGGTCAGTCCGTGGAGAACAAATTGGCTTTGCTACCACTATGACATAGCACTCGTATTCTTTTTTTCTTCGACAAAAACATTTGGTTGATTGATTTGGAAATACCAGAGGCTCCTGTGTTTGTTCAAAAAAATATTTAAATTTTTGCTCTATAAATAACCGTGGCAGTAAAACAAAAGGCTATAGCCTTGTCAACCATTTACTATAAGTACTGTGTTGTTGATTTGGATAACGTGACAGTTGACGGGTGTACCCTTCACCTATGTAGGAATGATATGCTTTCATATTTCTTCCTTTTGACCCTGATGTTCTATAAATATTGTGCTTGTGTGTATGTGTATTGAGTGACAGATAGAAAGAGAGAGAATAGTGCTGAGCTGGCCCTGTGTATATAAAGGATGAAGGGCAGTCTATACAGTCACTAATATAGAGTCATCAGAGTGTTAGGATTGTAAAAAAGCACGAGACTAACCTAGAGTTGCTACCTGGTTAGATTAGACACACTGCTCGGCTCCATGGTAAATCCATTAGCCCTAATGAGTTAACAGCATTTCCTGTAGCTACATATTATACCATAAAAACACAGCAGCGGCATGTAGTATGTTTTTAAACTCTCACTTCTCTTATTTAAACTTGTCTTTAAATGCAGTCCTCTGCAGTCCTCTGGACATAACCCAATAGTATCCTCTATTTTCACTGAAATAGATATTCCCTTTGTTGTCTGTGTGATTTATTGAAGTCTTCCCACAAGTGGAAGCCCCCAGGAAATTGCCTGGAATGGCCCTAAATTGGTTTATGATTGTGTTGTGTGGGCCGGTGCTGTTATGGTTCTAATATTATGCCCTCCTCTCCTTGGCATCTATATTAAATTGATCTGTATTGTTTTCATGGAGTGCCTGTTGAAGCTTGTTAATTCCACCGCTGCTTTAGGCTGGTGTTGCGGTTCCAAACACCAAGGTGTCTCTCGTGGTGGAACATAAGACTCAACTCACTAAAATACCTCACGATGAGATTGCGACACAAAATGAGGAAGTCCATAGCTGTTTACTCTGTGGGGTCAAATAGGCCGCAGAGTGCAACAGCATGTGGACTGCAGGTTTGAGGCCGGTCCAGAGCTGTGAGAGCTAACATGGATCAGCTGCATGGTGAATCTGTGCGTGGAATGGTTACTGACACTCTGCTAATGAGGTCATTATCAGCTCTGGTCCTCTCCTCTCCTCCAGGGACACCAGTGGATGCTCTGCACCTAATCTCAATTGAATTCCATTGAACAGGGCTTGTTTACAGTAAATACATTTGCTTGAATTAATCCAAGAGGAGTGCGAGACACATGACCCAGCTGGTCTTAATGCACAAATTTAGTGTCGTACCAGAAACTCACTGGTGTCATCGCAACTTCATTATCACGACTTCTATTCTCTTCATACTCTGGTATAAAGGAATGATTGACTAACATTATTCTATTGATGGCTACACGTCAGTGATCACCACATTAATACCCACAGACATTTGACCGTCGGAGCCTTTGTGGCTTAATCAATGCCCAGTGAACAAGTCTAAGCCAGATATTGGCATACTGTCACTGGTAATGTGGAGCAGTCAAGGGAGAGTGTGATCAAGAGCAAATGAAGCAGCTTTGCTGGAAACTTTTCTCCTTAGGGAGGCCTGGGCTTTTAAGCACAATTATATACAGTTGGAGGCACTATATTTGTTGTAGAGCTGAAAGCGTGGAACAACATCAAGATTGGTTTATTAGTTGTATTTTTTTCTAATGGTCAGTTCACCCGAATCACCTTACCTTACCTTTAGTGGTGTTTGGCTATGCAGATGATTATGGTACAGTGGAGATTTATGGATTTTTTGTGGTCCTCACAGTACTGGAAAAAAAAAATTTGGGTCATCTTCTTCCTTTATACAGTAGAGAGAAGACAGGAAATGAGGGGGCAAAGAGATGGGCAATGACGTGCAACAAAGATCCCCGGCCTGATTTGGACCACGGACGTTGCGTTTCATGGTCGGTGTCTTAACCCTTAAGCCACGGGACTGCCCCAAAAAATGAAATTTGAATGAAAATTCTCTGTACACTCTGTAAAGTGTGCAAGTTACTCAGGATATTCTACAGAACTGTCAACAGCTTCCACTGGGACTTTTTCATTGGTATAAAGTAGTATGCTTTTTGTTTTGTAATTTGGGTGAACCAACCCTTTAAATGTGAAGGTGGATGGATAAGTAAGTTAGGCTGGGGACAATGGGGATCTGTTAGACCTGTAGTTGAAATGTTCTGTGAAAGGCTGCTGCCGAGTAGACATTTTCTCTGTGTCACATCAATTTTCATGCAACAATTTATAGGTTTTACTTTTTATTTTTAGAAGTAGCCAGTACTGTTAGTTGTTTCATAATTCTATTAACCTGTAGGGACTTCTCTGAGATCTTCACATATTCACCACAGATTGTAAGCAGACAAAACATGCGCTCCCT
This sequence comes from Sander lucioperca, assembly GCF_008315115.2. NCBI lineage: Eukaryota > Metazoa > Chordata > Actinopteri > Perciformes > Percidae > Sander > Sander lucioperca. The sequence continues at coordinate 11,907,702 of NC_050179.1, read as the reverse complement.
CAAATTCTCTCCTGACTCTCAGACGGTAAGATGGATGTTATCCTCCTCTCAGATGTTCTTCGATAACCAGGCGACAGACGCAACCCCTCCTACAGTATCATGTTGTTTTTTCTTCCCTTAACCATAGCTGCGTGTTAAGCAACAGTGTGTCGAGCCACGGTTGATTCTAGAAAGACTGATAGAGCAGCCAGTTTCTCAGACAACCACATAGTGGCAGTTAAACATGTTCCTGCGTGGGCCTTGGCCCTGACTCATCTTGTGAACTTTGAAGATCTTGTGGGGAGACGCCAACAACGAAATGAGACAACATTGTTTTGAATAGTTTACCAGGGCCTGTCTATGGGTAGTTTGTATCCCAGGCACGCTCCATTTGATGCTATCAGCCTCTGAATGATATTTTGTTCATTAGATTGTGTGCAATACGAGACCATTGTTGACACAATGTGAGTTAATGTGTTTAGTGTCTCTAATGGATCATGGAGGTCCTAATGAAACATTGTCATGGGAAGATTTATGTTGCAAGCTGCTGAGTCCTCATTTCCATTTTATATGTCGTTAGAAGTACCTTTATTCAATGAGCAGAACATGATAGAAGGCATCAAATGAATGTAGATATTTGATGTGTAAAACGGGAATACATAAATAATCAAAATGTCTCACAATTGCATTGTTAATATGAAATTCTTGCTCTGTGGAAGCGTCATAATTCGGTGGCAAAGATAAAGTGCTGCTGTATTGTTATCAATATCAAGCCACTGTAGAGAATGTAAAATTAGCCTCTAAAATATTCAAAATTTGAAATATTGGTGGTGTAAAAAATACTTTTTCCTCTAATTTTTAGATTTTAAATATGGGAGCGCATGAAACTGAAGCTGCATGATGTTTGTCTTGAGACAAGATGATACGAGCGCCAGCTTATTCATGGAAATGCCAAATACAACGTGGTTATTGGCTAGGACTGGATTGCACTAAAACCAGAATATTGTATCAGAGAGAAGCAGCTGGTTAGGAGTCAGAACAGATTATCATATGCGAGAGGATGAGCGAGGAGAGGGGGAGGAGAGAAAGACAGAGAGGTAGGGACTGGAATGGGAAGCAGGGGGCGAGAGCGAGGGGCACAGGAGTGAGAGAAGGAGAAATGATAGCAAGAAAGTCATCGCCCGGTCGCTGTGGGGTGGAAGGGATCATCCAAACCCTTCCGTCACTATCTCCCCTTCTTCACCTGTCAAAAAGAGTGTGTGTGAGAGCCGTCGGAGTGTGTGAGAGAGAGGGGCATGCGGGTCCTCTGAGAGGTCAGGGGAAGAAGCTGAGGCTCCACTCATCTTCTCTCTGTGTAGGGCCCACCGCTGCTCGCAGACATCTGGCCTCACACTGATCACTCATATCTACAGACAGGGAGGAGGAGAAGAGCGGAGCGCTTCGATCTCTGAGCCACGGAAAAATTACAGATCCCCCTCTTATCCATCCTCTCCACTCTCCTTTTTTTACTTCCTCTCTCTGTTGTTTCCTCTGCTATTTTTCTCCTCCACCCCTCTTTCTTTCCCGTCTAGCCTTTTATCCCCTCTTTGACATTTTTTCTTATCCTTGACATTGCACCATTTTTTTTTAAGCAGAAAACCAAGAGAGTAGAATAGATAGAACAAGAGCGTGGAAAAACTGATGTCTGCTAGAACTGGTTCTGACTTTATCCTTGCACTAAAAAGATAAGACAGAGAAGATAGCGAGAGTGTGCTGTGTCTAGCAAGCAGGTATACAAGGCTCTGACTGCAATCAGTGGGAAGAGGGCCAGCTTCCCTGCCTGAGCTCTCAGCGCCCCTACTGGCTGCATGCTGTGCCAATCAAAGGCTAGTGGGTGGGGAACAGTCAGACATGAACACTGATGTCACAGTCACATGGATTCTGGTGTGGTCATGCTCAGAGGCTGAGAGACAGAGCTGTGCTGGCCAGCTGCTGCTGAGACAGCAGTGGAGGGCTTTGCGCTGGTGATAGTTGTTCTCTTATGGACTCGAAGCTTAATAATGTATTTTGTGATTTCAGCTATGAAAGGTAAGAGCAAAATGCATGCTGATCCTGCAACCTGAGTAACAAGTAGGGAAGTACGGCTCCGCTATTCATAGCCTGCCAACTCTTTGCATTTCATTTGCAAGGCATGAGTGTGACAGAGAGAGAGAGAGAGAGAGAGAGAGAGAGAGAGAGAGATAGAGAGAGGGGGAGAGAGGGAGGAATACAGTAATACGGTGCTTCTGATTGTGTGCAAGTGAATTCAGCTTTTCTAATATTTCTTTTCATGCATGTACAGATTTTATATTTTTTCATTTAGAAAGAGAAACTGAGCTAGAATTATGAAACTTCTTAAAACCTGTGAAGGTATTTTGCTTAGATTTTTAAAAATTCTATCTATGTGTGTGTGTGTGTGTGTGTGTGTGTGTGTGTGTGTGTGTGTTCTTGCTCCTACTGTTGTGTGGGGTGCTGTGGAAACCACAGCCGGTGTAATCTTTGCACGTCTCTGACAAGAACAGCTCCATAGCAGAAGTTTTTTTGCAGAGAGACGGGGGCAAAGGGTTGAAGGGGAGGGGGTGGGGGTTCTTGTCGCTATTCCTTTTTTCCCCGTTTTTAATCCTGTTGTTCCAGTCCAGAGGATGTGTCTGTTCCGCGGGAAGATGTGCGTGGCAGTGTTGAACGTGGGTCGCAGACGGGCGACAAGGCACTGGCGCGACTGGCAGACTGTGATTCTTTGAGTTGATACTGGTGCATGCGTGTGTATATCTGTGTGTGAGAGTGCGTTGTGTTCCACTGACCTATTTTTTGGGTAGTCGGGTTTACATGTGTGGCCATGAGAGCAGGACTGGGTCCTCCCAGTCACTGTGATGTTGATCTAGTATGCTTAATCCCAGCTCTTCCACCCCCTCCATCATACAGGCATACATGCGCACACACACATCCGCGCAGACAGACACTGGAAGTGCAGTCAGACATACAGTACAGCACACACTTCTCTCATGCATGCCTGCACACACGCACATAATCATGCTTTTCACACATATGAATACACTCTCAGTCTTCCATATAGAGAAATGTGAACAACCATATCCAAACATATGTGCTCATATGCACTCATGAAACAGGCAAATACAATAACCATGATAAGGCACAGGCAGCTGTCATTCTGTGTTGAATGGAAAATATCAGTAGTGATCATTTCATTTCATACTTGCTTGCTTTTGTCTGTCCAGAAATAAATTCACATTTGTGCTTTTAAATAAAAATCACATTTAACGTCAAGACAAAAAAGCAGTGGAGCATATTCAAAATACTTATATGTAAACATATTAATATATACAAATATGATGAATGTTTGAAAAAAATAATGCTATTATCAAATTAATAGTAATATTCATTGGTAACCCTCACAGCTTCAGTATATATTATGACATATTAGTCTGCCATGCAGTTAAGTATGTTGCTCTTTGTGTGAGAGTGGCAATTCTGACCACAGCGTTACTTTCTTTTCTTTTTTTATTCGATCTCAGTGTGAGAATTCATTTATGAAGTGAGGCTCCCAGTCATTCACGAAATGTGTGGAAAATTGAGAGGAAGAGCAGTCCTGTTTCTTATTTTCAATGAGACGCATATGAAAAATGGCCTTTGACCTAATGTCCTTTATATGCTATTTATATTGAAGGGCTTTATGAAATCATATTTTTGGACAGAATTGAGTGCTGTGTAGCTTTTCTATGACTTTTTAAAAGTGTGGTGTATACACGACATTTGAATGTGTATATTTATTTTTCTCTTTTTTGACATTGGCGTTTTTTCTTTATTTTTGATCTTTAACATTTAACTTAGACATATTAGATTATATATGAGCCATACTGACATTTTCTGTATTTGTCATTAGCTGTGAGAGTTGTTTAGTAGCCAGTTTCTGCCTGTCTATTTGCCAGTCTTACGCCTTATTGGTCCTTTTAGTTTGATAGGAGCTGCTGGTGTCATGATAGGACACTGTGACAATTAAATTAAAATATGAACAAGGTGTAAAATTGGAATCTAATTTAAACGACAGTAGTAATTTCTTCCTGAAAATGATTGGTGAAATGGATGAACAGAACAATGACTTGCTGCCTTGCCATGCACTTCTTTATTGTTATGTTCATATTGTTTATACTGCACATTTTACATCACCTTCTCTGGTCATTTAAAAAAAAAAAAACATGTTTTCCATACTGCGCGCTACAAAATAATGCTAATATATGATTCCAAACATCTCTATGTGTCTCTGTGGCTTTGTCTCTACCCTGCACCCCCCTCTATCTAACTCTCCCTCTCTATTCAGCCTCTCTACCACACCACTGCCTCTCAAGTACCTAATTACCTGTAATAGAAACATCCCTCTCATTACCCCATGCAAATTAGCCAGCCTACTCAGCACAATTAGGATGAAAATTCCAATTACATAATTAAAAAAAGTTGTTTGATGTTTAGATTGACAGAAAAGGTAAAACGTGCGTCTCATCCACAGTACAAATAATGAACCCTTCAAAAAGAGCATCATTGTGGCGAGGTACACATAGCAGCAGTGGTGGAATGTAACTAAGTACATTTACTGAAGTACTAGTACTTTCATGACATTTTATATCAATTACTACATATTGTACTTTTTACTACACTGCATTTATCTGACAGCTATACTAGTTACCTTACCAATTCATATTTTACATGCAAAACATATGAAGAACTTTTAAAATATGATGCATTGTAAAAAATTTACTAACTACCCAACAGTATGTAAAATTAGATTGTATTAGATCAGTAAACTGAATAATTGTTTTCATAATGTTTGTTGGGTTAAAAAAACAAGACATCTGAAGGTGTCACTTTAAGCTCTGGGTAATTATGATGGACATTTTTCACTTTTTTCTCACGTTCTTAAATAACAAACAATAAATGGATAGATCAAGAAATTATCCGGATTACCCCATAATGAAAATAATCGTTAGTTGCAGCCCTGTATAAAACAATTATAAGTAATAGTAATAATGATCTAATGATATACTATACAACAGTATATATATATATATATATATATGTGTGTGTATATAGTATTCTACCATTACATATACTATATGCACCCACAGGGGCTATGACTCTGTATTGAGTACTTACTTACTTTTAATACTGTAAGTACATTTTCCAGATAATACTTGCATACTTACACTTAAGTAACACTTTCAATGCAATACTTTTACTTGTGACGGTGTATTTTAACAGTGTGGTATTGGTACGTTTACTTGAGTAAAGGATATTTTTCCCACCACTGCATAGCAATAATGTTTTAAAATTGTCGAAAGCAAGGCCCAGTAAGCCACTACAGTGCATGCAGACTGCACATAAATATATGATTTAGCACGAGTGTGTACTAGACTGTAAAAAATGTTCTGGGGCCGTAGAGGAGGTAAAGCCAAATATCTTGTGATAGGCGCTTTAAGGCTATGTTAACAAGGCTGTAAATATTTGCTGTAGATTTGGTACTCTTTGTCTCTTTCTATCAGTGGCTGATTGAAGTGTTCACTACCCAGTGCTGCAGGCTCTCACACATTAAAGCAGAGGTTAACAAGATTGGCTATTATCCAGGTAGGGACTGAGGGCATGAGGAGCTAAAGGAAAAATCGCCACAGATTAAGGAGAAGGCAAATATAGACACCTGGAAGGATTTAAAAGAAAAGACCCAATTACCATACAAAGAGAGACTATTTGAAGAAGTGTTCATATTTATTTTAATTTGTGATTAAAATAATTAGTTTGAGTGTAAATACAATTTTAATACCAATATTAATAATTCAAAATTGAATTTTGTATTACCCTAAAATTTGCATTTATGAAATATGTTTTTCCAGGGATCATTCACATGTTACAGTCAAATTGAAAAGATGTTATGTGAGCAGAGGAAAGACAAACAAGAGTGACTCTGACAGACGGAGGGTGCATGCTTTAGTCTCTTGCTTCTTAGCTGGCTGAGGAAGTGGAATGGCGTCCCCACAGGTTATTAAAGAGTGTGAGGTGTGCCAGTCTGTGCTGTGCACACTGAAACGAACATCCTGGCTGCCTGACTGTGTGTGGAGGGACTGGTTAATGAGATATTGACTGCCCATTGAGAGCATGGATTTTGTGATTTGGCTCTAGAACTTGGAAGGATAGAAAGGAGAGATGGGCACTCGTTTCTAAATATGATATTCTTTTTTGTTTTAAGTTACCAATAGTTGGCTCTTATTCATGTTATGATTTGTTTATTGATAATTCTAGTAATTCTTCTTTTGGAATTATTATTAACTGCTAGCATGTTCTTAATAACATAAATCGCATAATAGATTATCATAATCAATCATGTATGTGCTGTAGGGCTGGGTTTAAAAAAATTGATTTTCTGATTTAAATCGATTTTCATTTGAATGATCCCGAATCGATTCATAAAATCTAAGAATCAATTTTGTCTATATCATATGAAACTAGAAGACATAAGGAATCAATTGGTGCTAGCTGTTAGGAAGGGAGTTAAATAACCCTCCAAATATAGGCTACATTTTGGTGAGGGAAAAACTGGCATGGCCATTTTATCTGAATGAAATGTCACTCAATACTCACTGACTGTAGAGTCTGTAGAGCTGCACTTTAGTGTGTGTTCATGTTAAATAAAAAGTACATTCATGTAATGTACATTAACTGCTTTGGGGTCATTTCTTCATTGATACTTTTATGAATGCAGCAGGTTAGAGGAAGCCTTGTACAATTGTAGAATCTCTTTCATATCCAAGCTAAATTGGTATTGTAACTGAAAGATTCCCAAACTAATTGATATTGAATCGAAAATTAAATTGAATCGGGAATAAAATCGATTCAGGACCTCGTGAATTGGAATCAAATCAATTCGGAAAATCATTGACGATACCGAGCCCTATTGTGCTGGATTCAACAAGACTTTTATCATACAATAAATATAAATGAAAGTACTAACAAAATAATATGACTAAGAACTTAAACTCTTATTTGCATAATGAACATTTAAACAGTACACTATTTTACAGAAGTGCTTGATTACTATCCATACTTTAAAAGATATTAATACAAAAAGTATAGCTACTCAGCATAGAAGCATTGATTTTCCATTACAGTACATAGAGGAGACTATGGGAGTCTTTGCAGCAACCAAATAAAAATGAAAAAATAAATATAAAATAAAATAAAAAAAATATCGTCATAGTATAGAGTATAGATTGTATACTGTACAAGCATTACTTTACAACTCCATCTAAGCCATTGCCAGGGTACCAGACAGCTCTGTCAGTCATCTCGTCTTGTCAGTCATACCTTGTGGTTTTGACAGATTAGTTCAATCACAGGCGAGGTTAAATGACTCTCCTGTCCTATGCCCAATCAATCAGCGGGGTACAACAAACAGCAGCGGCTCAAGATAACCATCGGGCTACATAAGATGATTTTTGCTCATTCTGAAACACTCACACCGAGTTCAGTCAGGGTTCTCAATTTGGCTTCCCAGTCAGGTAAAACACGGAGTTGGGCTTAGTCAAATGCCTCTAACTTAAGGGTAATTTTCTACTTTACTTTCACTCAGTATTTCAGGAGTCACTTATAGATCCTTTGAAGTGTCTCCCTGTCATGCAGCATTTAGCTGCTGATAGAATACTTCCTCTGTCAGCACTCCTTAGATAATCATACACCACAGTCCATGGAGTTTAAGAACATTTTCACTTTCATTTTCTCTTCTCTTTCATTCTGTAGCTTCCACTGTAGAATATGTACAAAGAGCATGCAGATTGGATATGTTTCACTGTTCACAGAAACACTTTGCTTTACATTCTAATACATTGTCATTTGGGATAATTTGAAATACTGAGAAGATGTGCATACTCTCAGCATGGACTTACTTCCAAATATATAGATTAATAAAATGTCTTCAGCCTCACGTGCCCTGTTTTACCCTTATAGGCTTTGCCACTTGGGGCTCAGAAGTTAACAGTGTTTTAAGAGAGTGAAGGTTGAAGTTTTTTCTCCCTGTACTTTCATTCTGAGCGTGTTTCATACCATTGGCTTTTTTCCTCTGTGAGCCTCTGGAGGGCTGTCCATTGGCTTTTTGAAGTTGCATCAAAGAGGAAATGGGGGAGAAAAAGCATTATTGATTTTGCGTTTTGTCTGACTCAAACACTGAGGACAGAAAAACACATAAGGAGTTAGGTGTTGGCAGTGGGGCAGCTCCGTCTCTTGTGTGTGAGCCAGAGGGAGACGGGAGAAACGTAAAAGAGGTAGAAGGTGAGGAGGAACACTAGACAACACTAATGCATCTCTCCCTAGAGTTGTATACTCAGTCCACCCGCTTCCATCATCTCCTTTCTGTTTGTAATGGCAGAGTAAATAAAACCCATTACTGTACAGCTGAAGACAAAACTTTGCCTCTCCTCACCGTGTCTGGTAGTTTTTCTTCCTCCTCCATCAGACCGGTGACTCCCGAGCTCTGACAGCACTCTCCAGTTGACCTGCTTTTCCATGAAACACCAAGCTGCTCTCTTCTCAGTTGTAATCAGATCTCCCTGCTAGGCAAGCATGCTGGCTGCAGGCAAGAAGAGAAGTATTGTTTGTGTGGTTTATCACCTTTATCCTCCTTCTGTGTCAGCCAAGCAGAGGTGAGATGAGAGTGGAGTACTTTTCTGGTGTTAATGTGACCGAGGGTGACTAAAAAGGAGCTTTCAGTGACAGCAGCTCATAAGAGCTGTCACTATTAAGGCTTAATCAGCACTTATGCTGTTGGCATATGGTGTAACCATGTTCTGTGTAAATAGTGATGGCATTGCCAGAATTGCCGCAGAAGTATGCTGTAGAGTCAGGAAGTTGGGAAGGGTCAGAGGTCACAGCATACTAAGTCACACTCCTCTCTGCTCCATAGAGAGCGACTGCAGCATCTAGGGACCCTGGTGGGGAACAAAGAATGAAAAATGAGAGGTGGATGGAATTTTGATGAGATGAGGGAGCAGGCAGCGTTATAACAAAGATCGTCACAACATGCGCTCTGCTGCTTGATTACAAAAGGGAGAGAAGTGTGTAAGTTTGATTACATGTCCCAGCAGAGGCCATTAGGGGTTCTACTTGTAGGATGCCATCATTTACAGTCACCTCTGATCTGGCGTCTGCGCGCTGATAAAAAATGTTGTGAAGATTCCTGAGCACTAGGGGGTGCTCTTCAAGAAAGACAAACTATACGAATAATCTGTACCACAGAGTTTTCAAGGTGCTACAGTCTCTTAACTTCACTGCCACTGCTGGCGCAGAATGTAATAGAGCATGTTTGAATCTCCCAGAGGAACCTGTGCAGGCCAGGGTGAAAACCAACTCTCAAGGTTAGCAGCCTTATAGGCCCTCCACAACCCAGCTAAGATGCATGAAAGGAATTTTATCGTCATACATAACAAAGAGAAACAGCCTTGCTCGAACAGTCTGCTTTAGATTGATTTTTATGCACATGCATTCATTTGAAATAAAAGAAATGCTGTTTCAGTGCTAATTACAAAGATGAAAGGAAGTAGAATGTGCAAGGCAATGAACTTTGTTTAAAGGCGCAGCACATGTCTTATTCAGGGACATGGTGCTTTGAAGAATCCAACCCCATATATGGACATGTAGAGTATGTTTTGAAATTGAAACTGTATTTACACAGTAATACAAGAGACAAAAAGATGCACTCCTCAACATCCTAATTCAGCGGGTCAGGCAGCAGAACCAGCTGAACAATCTGTGCCCGAGACAATGAGAGTGTGCAGAGAGTTTCTCAGCTGGAGCAAAGGGGTTAACTGGCTGTGGAGAGATCCTTGACCTATCTGAGATGAGCTCCCCGCCCCCTCTAGCAATGTGGAATATCTGATTGCTGATTATGAGTTTATTCCCCATTGTGCTGAGCCTTTTGCATGTCAGGATCCATCCCTCCCCAGCTGAACTGATTAAGGAGCTGGAGATGATGCTACAGCTCTCAGCAATTGCTGAAAGACTCTCAGCGAGCCTGGTAATCTGGAGTGCAGCTGGCAATCACCCACCACTGACTCTTTTGGAGGCTTTTTGGGTTGTTTTGTTGTTTTCAAGTGGGTGTTTTGGCATATTGTTGTCTTTGTTCCCCTGGGCTTCTAGTTTCTGGATGAGAGCTTTCCTAGTGCTGAGCACAGGTCCTTGTCAACCTGGCTGCTCAGCTCAGCCTAGTCCAGCCTTAACAACAGCAGCGTCAGCAAAGACCCTCGCTCAAAGTCTCAGGATGTGCTTATGATCACCCTCTTACAGATCTTTATTCCTGATGTAAAAAAAGCTCTCCCTTTGCTAATTTTCACAGCTCCCAGAATTCAATACATGGGACAAAGGCGTCAGATAAATTGAAAGAAATGGCTCCTCAAAAAAATGTGTCCTCATGTAAACTTTTAAAGGTTTATGTGACGTTCAATGGATTTCTGTCACAAGGAAACAAATATAGTTTTTCTAGCAAAGAGATTGGCATGACTGTTTTTTTTGCTTGCAGGGATCTGTCGCTTAGTTACAAATCAGCAGCTGTCGTCTCTAAGTTTTGTTTTTGTCAATAGTTGGAGGGGAGAGGAAGACAGTTGTGTTCCTACTGTGCTGATGGCTGTTTTAATCTCTTTAATGTGTGACTTGGGGCAACAGAGGAGGAATCTGCCCTAACAGAGCATTCTCAATTACTATCAAAGCTGCACAGCCCGTTGTCTCACTGTCAAATGCATCACCCACAGTTTTACTGCTTATTGCTTGAATGCTTTAATGTTTTGTTAGGTAAATACAGTTAATATACTGCATACTGTCCAGTTAAGACAAATACTATACAGATACACATAAACTGAGGAATAAAACTGTCATTTGCTCTTGTGTATTTGTATCTGAAGGCTTACTGTATGTTATGTTACCATGCCTGGTTCTGAAGTCAACAGTAAGGAGTTCCAGATGTGACAGCATCAGTCTCAGTAAACAAAAGGCTATTGTCTGAGCTCTGCTTCCTTGTGTAAATTAAGATGTTTTAAGGTGTTACACTGCTGTGATGAAAGACTAAGGGCCCTATCTTGTACCCGGCGCAGTGCGGCACAAGTGTCTTTGCTATTTTAAGACCGTCCAGCACCCACATAATTTAAATAGCAAATGCACTTGTGCCCATCTTTGCGCCCATAGGCGTGTTGGTCTTACGGGGAGGTGTGTTCAGGTGAATTCTTGGTGTATTGCTATCTTGAGGCAGCAGGAAGTGATCGCACCATTGACCAACAAAAACATGGTCTAAAGTCAATAGCGCAGCATTTCATTGTTATTTTAACAGTGCATTAGTAAAATTTGTAGAAAAAAAAAAAAAATGGATTTGTCTCATGTGTATGTTAATGGGGGATCAAATGAAAAAATAATTTATATATTTAATAATAATTTCCTTTCCAATAATTATGTACGTTTGAGTTGGACAAATGTAAATCAATTTCATTTAGTTAATGTAATTATTTCATTTCAGCTGAATTTGATAAAAATGTATTAGACTAACTCAATTACATACTGTTGTATCTATTTGATAAAAGATAAGTTAGGCTAACTGATTTACATTCTGTTGAATGGATGTACTTAGTTTGAGTTGGGGCTACATATATTTAATGGATGGAAATCCTGCCCACAACTTAATTGAGTTCATCCAATGAGTTATTTTTTTGAGTGCACCCAAAACACAATTAATGAAGACGCTAAGTACAACCCTTTTGAACCATGCTCCCGGCGCACGGACCATTTTTTCCGTGGTCAAACTAGCAAAAGTGGATTTGGACACGCCCTAAACGCACCTGCGCCATGCGCTTCACGCCGTGCACTTAGATCGATAAAATAGGGCCCTAAGAGTCTAAACCACAGTGTCTGAGAAGTGATGGGTGTGAAGGTGTGTGTGTTCATGTGTGACTTTGTTGGAAGGGTATCTTATTTGTTTTTATGAACTAAGTCAAATTAAATTATTTCATTATTGATTGTGTGCTATAGTATATTTAAGTATCTTTTTTAGGGAATAAATTGCTAAACCTCAGGAACATCATGCTATGATTTCAATTTCAGTAATATTGTTTTGCTACATAAAGCACAAGCAAATTCCAGCTCTCAATATTTCTTCTCATCATGTATCAGCCTCATTGTTCTGGATCATACTAGCTGTCACTGTGGATAAACCAAAGGTAAGAGGGGGAAACAAGCAAAGGCATGATGGGAGATAGGTGGAGGATGATCAGAGTCAAACTACTGTACGTTTGACATACCTTGCCCACTTGAGTGGAAGGAAGTTGTTTTTTTTATCTTTTGACACATGATTGCATCGGGCCATTCTGCTTTGATCTCTGCATGGATTCTTTTTTTCTTTCTCTTGATGTGGGATTATTATAATTTATACATAAGGGATTTTGTTTTTTCTTGAGCCTCGGCAAACTTGAGTAAACATGGTATACATAGTAGATTAACATTGTATTCATTTACACATTCTCATTAGGGAGCCCTAAGGTAATTAATCAGAGGCCGTGGTATATAAGGAGATAGACACTGTTCAAATAATTTATTCGTTTCTACTCTTACCGAGTGTGAGAAAAAGTGTCTGATCAATTCCTCCCTTAGATGTAGCTCTTTGAAGACATGCAGTGTTTTATGAGAGCACCACCACAGTATTTATTCTCTAGAAACTGAAGGCTGAAGACCTTGCATATACTGTACAAACATTGCAATTCCAAAATATAGGAACCGTATAACCCCAATTAAACCCATACAGGTAAACATTCACTTTGCTGTCTTATGTTGTAGCACTGCAGCTTCAGTTAGGTTCAGTTTGCAGTTTACTGTTGCTGTTCACAGAAAAAAGGCCATGGTAATTGCACTAAAAATAAAGGCCAGATTCTAAGCCAGTGTGCCGTTATTGTGCCGTTATTGTGCCATTCTGTGCTTGAGATTGTATGTTTATATTATGAGGCACAACTTTGTGAAAAAAAAATGTGTCTCTTTCTTTTATGTACAGTATATGGATTTAAAAAGGAGGGTGCAAAAGCAGGATTATAGGTGGGCCAGTTTTGCATGGAAAATGGGTGCAAATTTGGGAGAAAGGTTGATGGAAAATGGTTACATGTAAAAATCTTAACGATAACCAATAAATAGTAAGTGTTAAAATATGTGCAAGAGACCTCCAGTAAAACAAAACGGGAAAGCTGCGAGAATGTGTGCAGTAAAAAAAGAAAATATCGGGTCATCCTGACGTGATCACTTCATTAAGTAATACAGAATTTTCTCTTTCCATTAAATGTTAAAAGGCTGCATTTATATATCCAAAACACTTTACAATTTGCCGCTAATTCAGTCATTCACACCCATTCACACACCGGTGGCAGCCAGCTACCATGCAAGGTGCTTGCCTGGCCATTGGGAGCAATTTTAGGTCCATTGGTTTCAGTTTCTCTAAAGTAAAACAATTGCTCAATCTGGCACGTAACAATTCTGCCAGTGATCAGATGTAAATTGCTTCAGGCTTTAATTGCAAACATTGTAAATTAATTTTGTTACTACATGAATGTGCCTGGAGGGCAGTTTCAGTCACTGATTGAATAATTAGTAGCTGCCCTGTAAATCACATACTAACTGCACGCATTTGCAATCCAAAATAAACATCCTAAAAAAAGATTTAGAGGACGTAAAATTTCCCCACAGTCTCTGTAAAACGTATTAAGATCTGTTTATTGTAGATACAGTACGAACAATAATTTTGTCATTTAATGTAGTAGAGGTAGAGAACAGTAAACCATCCAACTACATGTCTTACGCTCTTAAATTAGATGATCCTGTAATCTGTAAATAAATTAGATACATATGTGTGCGTTTCTTTTGGTCCAGAATCCTTGAGTTTTTCTTTATGTCAGTTCTATCACATAAAAGGGAAAAGCAGAGGTGGTGTATGTCAGCAGCCCAGTTCCTCTCCGAGGCAATCCAGAGATTGTTCAGTTCGTATTGTAAACTGAATGTTATCCATAGGCAACAGATATTTATGGCTGTTACTGATGTATGTTCATAATATAGATTTAATGTCACAATAGTATATCCCATTGAGCAACCACAAAGGCCTCCAATGACGAAGGGTTTATTTTTAAAACTACACGAAAGGCTTTCTGCAGATTAATTCCAGTGTATGGTTTCCATTGTGGGAGAAACAAATTGGGCTTTACGGAATTAGTGTGTTTGCTGCATAAATCTCAAATAAATTCCTGAGACATACAATCGTGTTTCATGTGATTGGATGCTTCTGCGTTGCCTTTGAGTGAAAAAAAAGAAGGAAAGTTTCCCGGCTGGATTAGAGCTGGAAGTACAGTAATGATGGCTCGGTGTTTCTCCATTGACCCAAGTGTGTTGTGTAAATACAATATGGATGTGGAGGGCTGCCTGTGTACTCCAGTGCTGGGAGACTATTTGCTGAAGGTCATTTGGGATCATACCGTGCCATTAATAATTCCTGAAAGCATTCAACATCTCCATCTGTTCTGTTGCATCCATCGCTCCACTTCAAAGACAAAGGCAGCTTCTGCAGGTAAGCATTAAACCTGCCTCCAGGCTAAGATGTTGGAGGTGGGATTCTCTGTAGAGAAAACATATCTCTGGTCATCAGGTCATGCTGCTCATACAGTAGATTAGCTAATTAATGTTTGTATGTTTGCTCACACAGCTTGAACTTATGAACACATGGTAAACAAAGACTTGCAGATGCACACTTACTGTGTACTGTGGCTATTGTGTGCACTCTTTTCAGCTTTCACTAGCTGAATCCAGTGAACATGTGTGGTACAGTAATTCCACACCATTGCAGGCTACCGGCCTCTCTACAGGGATGCAATTACCACCCTCCGTTGAGTGTAGCCAGTCAGCTTGACAAGGTGTTACCAGAGAAATTATCAAAGCTGATTTTAAATAAAGCATTTAATTACGTGCATTGTGTGTGTTTGTGTATGTAGCTGACCAAATAACACGGGCATAAAGTGTAGTAAAATCTAAACGGGTCTCAATGACAGGCCCACTTCAGATACGCGGGAGTCCTGCGGGGAGTAAATGGATGTTTGGCAGTGGCATGTGCTGCCCAGGCCTGGTGGGCGCAGTGGGCGAGGAGGCAAGTGCCTGGCTGAGTGAAAGATGGCTGTGTGCAAGGAGAGTGTGTGCACACAGCTGAGGCTGTGACAGAAAACAGTGAGAGCTCTGCTCCTGCTGCTTCATCTTCTCCTGCCAATGATAGATCTCCACTTTAATTTAGGTAATAGCCCTGAGTCCAGCGCTCACAATGGACTCGGAAAAAGCATACAAACAGCTATTCCTCCCACTTTCTGCGCAGATGGAGCTACTCATAAAAATAGGTTTGGTGTATTTTTTAAAAAAGGGGGGAGGGGGAATAGAAAGCTTAGTTTGTATAAAGATATTTCATAATTTACTGTAACGTGGAGAGTACAGCGTATGATACGATAACATTAACATTTTTTCCCCTCCCCCCAGTCACATGTGGTCTGCTGATAAAGCACCTGTGCCCATGAGTAACTCCACCATCTTTCAGCCCTGGGCTTTTCTACTGTACCGTAGGGCTGACCAGTGAGTCTACTCAAATCACCATCAGCTCCAAACTGCTTAGCCTGGCCAATTTGAATTTCACATCTCTGCTGACTCATAACCCTGTCAGGACCTTTCTTCTTTATGTCTGTGTCTCCAGTGGACTCTCATGACAAGCAATAGGAATTAATTATTCAGATTAGAAACCGAGCCACAATTACTGTGATTTTTGTCAAAGGCTTTGTTTTGGCTTAATGTTGATATCGGATCGGGACATTACTGCAGAGCCAACATTGCCTTTGAAAGCAATTATTTTGCTGTATTTATTCATTCATGACATTTCAGCACAAGTTAATGGCTTTGTCAGAACAGGCTGGAAAGAGAGCAGGAAATGATTTTGGCTAATGACACACTCTCAAAGTAGTCAGGAAAGAGTTAGTGCGGCGTTGTGCCGGCCTCCGCACTGGACAGCGGCTCAGATCAGCATGATAAAGAGGGACTGATTGAGCTCCGTACATCCACAGAAAGCTGAGCGTTGGGGTTCAAGGTTATCTGGACAAATCAGACTCCTGTTTCCATTCATCCCCTCCTCACCCACCAACCAACCCTTCCTGGGCAAACCAGCAAATTAGCAATTCTGATGTCTGCAAGCAGGTCTGGCAAGGGAATGCCTGTGAATCCTAATGCCATGATTAAACTTTCATATCCGTCCGGGGGAAGTGCTGCATATACAAAATAAGCAATCTCTTTTTATTTTTCAGCACTTTAAGTAAGGCTGTTGAGATGGGCAAACGTAAACCCTTCAATAGGGTTAAATGGACCGGGCCAAGTAGGAGGGGTGATCCCCTCCTCAAATCACTCAATTCTTCGTGATCGCTCTCTTCAGTGAATATAATTAGTATCGATATACTTAACATAAGAAACTGTACGCAACATGCCGCAGTCGTCATTTGCATTGCAACCATTATTCTACTGCATATGTGCATCTGTAAACAGGCCCAACCCCCAGTCCTCAACATTGTAAATGTCACTACTTGCTGTGAATTAACTATTAAATAGTCATGTTTAGGAATTTGTTATACCCCGGCAATGTTACGCTCCCTTGGTCGGACATGCTGAGTGGATGGGAGAGAACATGAGGGACAGGGAGCCTCAGTCCAAACAGCGAGCCAGGCCTGGATGTGGCTATTATGTAAGATGGTCTTATCAGGCTCTGCCTCCTGCTGAGCCACAGCATAGCTTCCCTCTGCTCCCCCTTCCCGGTGCTCCCACAACATGGGCCTTCATTAGCAGGGCTAAATATCCCCGTTCTCTGCAATCTCTATCATTTCTTGCCTCGAGGCAATCCGATAATTACCTGTTCTCATTTCCCCTCCTTCTGGCCAGCAGGGAAGTGTTCTGACTTGCATTAGTTTGCATGAAATATTATCAGAATATTGCACATTTCTCCATCCTGCAGCCTCTGACACAGGAAATATGGAGCTATGATTGACAGGTGTCTGTCTTTCATGTTCCTCTGAGAATAACTGCTTTGTTCTGGAGTTACAGCAAGAATTTTGATGGAAGGAGAAATGAGTGCGTAATGTGTATAAAGGCTTTGTTGCTTTGTTTAACCTCCGTCTGCCATTATTTCCGGGCAGTATTGTTATGCGTTACATTGCTCTTTGTTACCTACAGTGTAGGTGTAAAAGAACTCACAGATTTTATGAATTTAACCTCATCAGGGAGTTTTCCTCACGGAAAAGCTATCAGCATTATAATAGAGCAGCATCTTCCTCCCTGTGAATCCTGTGAGGGTTTTGGAAGAGACGGATGAGTAAATGGCATACAATGCCTAGGAGGGGAAGACATCTCAAGTGGATATGGTCAGAAAGCCAGGAATTCCATCCAGCTGGCTCATTTTATTCATACCTATCAGTAAGAATGTCCACCAGCTCTGGATCAGGAGATGGATAAGCTTTACCACCAAAGGCAAGAAGCTCCACTCAGCCTAACCTCTGCGGTCAGTAGAAATCATGTATGATAGCTTTAATAAGCAAGAAACTACATCTGATCTTGACATGATGGAGTACGTCATTATATTTCTGTTATACATGTCTGCTACCAAAGCATACATATTCCTGCTTCAAATACTGCTGTTTTTAGAAGGTAATGTCATGCATGGTATTTGTCAAAATGCATCTCTGTTTTATGGCAACGAAGCCATGAAGATAACAGTTTTTGCCAGTGAAGGGATTGATTTAGTCAATTTAAAAAAATGTCTTTAAACGTCATTCACAAATTCATATTGAAATTTAAAAGTGTTAAGCAGAGGATCCGTCTGATACAGAGTTGTTGTTGATGCATGAGCTTAAGCCTATTCAGTGTCTCCCCTCGCCTTGCTGTTGGAAGCAGTGATGATTTTGGACTTTGTGACGGTCACTTTAATCTCTAATGAAGGCTCGTCCCTGGCTCTGCTCAGCCCTCTGATAGCAGAGCAGTCGTAAACAGACCTGTCAGGGGGATTGCAGCGCTAGCAGTGCAAATGGCAAAGAAAACCCCAGGGACCAAGCCATGCTAGCATTATGGTTTAATTCAGATATAGCTCGGAAAAGACATATGAGAAAATTCTTCTACTCTGCCATCTTAGCTTACTGTGTGTCTGAATCACAGTATACCTTTGGACTCACATTTCCATTTTTTAAATAAACATCACCCACGGTCAAAGTACATGAGTTACATTCCTACAGCATGCCGTCAGTTGGTCAACATATCCTTCAGAATAATCTAAGTGCAAACTAAAATACCATCAGGCTTATTTCAGCTGCAAATAAACACTCAGCTTTTAAGATCGCATCACAAATTGACCATAAAATTTGTGTTTCTAAATTCAGTCACACCGTGTTATAGCATATGCTTCTTTTAGTTTTACAACATTACCATACAAATGAAGACAATTTCATGTTTAACATTTAGTGCAAGATGTAAATGTGTACTCAAATGATTCTGTGAAACTGATTACTGGTTGCTCTGTGTTCTGACATCCTGTGCTCATGCAGCATGCGCGACAGCTGGTTAGTAATTAGAATAATCTTCTCCCTGGTAGTGATTTAGCTTTCATGACTGCAGCTTACCTCAAATTGAAAATAAATTTATAGATAAATGCCTTTGCTGTTCCATCAAATTATACCGCTATAACTCAAAGGAGCCAAGTTGTTTATTTTGGTAGTAAAAGAGCAATCAGAGAAAACAAACAAAACGCTTTATGAGTGCTGTCAGATTAATAATGATGCTACCCAGCGGTGATGATACAAACGATTATTTTTCAGCACACTCTACCCCACCTCATCATGGTAATTATAGATACTATATCATTATTATATCAAGTATTCACTACAGATTATCAAGATAATTGAAGCTTGCTCCAGGAATGCCAAGTTCACTGTACAGCCAATAAACTGGGAATTACTGTGCAGGAGAAAAACACACGTTATGTTATCCACAGCAAACCATCACTGAATCGGTTTGGTGTTCACTCTGTATGTTTCTTAAGTGAGCATGTGTGTACACTCATGGATACACACCCAAACATCAGTTGACAGTGTTAAGATGAGGCTATACATGTGATACATTGTTTTTCTCCCAGCTTCTGTTCTGGTGTATCTGGGCGAATCCCATGGTGATGAGGCATAGAATCTGTCATGGAGAAGGCATAAGCCTTTCATATGCATAGTAGAGATAAGAGGCAGCCATTTTATCAGGCGAGCTGTCGCTCCAACATGCTTGCGTGTTATGTGTCCCCGGGAGCGCCTCCAGAAACATGTCCCTTTTAATGACACGGCCCACGCTCGCCAAGAGGACGCCCAGTTTGTGCCGAGCTCTAACCTGACAATTATGCCAATTACAACAGGCAGCAATGTTGACAAACACACCAGGAGAATTGCTACAGTTGATTGGTAGCCGTGTTCCGAAGTTCCCTGCTGTGACCTTTTCTGTAATTTAACTAGCATGGAGGAGAACGGCAATGGGTTTTCTAGAAAATTCCCCAAGCCTTGTGTTCTTTTGTAACGGGGAGATGTTCGTGCCAACTGAACAGGCAGAGAAATTGATCTAGTGTGTCAAGAAGGCAGAGAGAGAGAGAGAAATAATTCTTCCTTCTAGTCACCGCTGTATGCGATTTGTTTCGTTTCATAAAGAGTTCTGTGTTTCTTACCAGGCCAGGGCAGCATGTAGAAAGTTGTTGTTGTTGTGGATCGTATCGCCTCAAGGATTACATCCCAAATACTGACCCAGCACCATTAGCTGCTACTTATGTAACCCTTAAAGAGCACTACTGTTGGCACCTGAGTATGAAGCTTAGCTGCCTGTGAAGTGAAGCAGGAGACACTGCCAATATGGAAGCATATTAACAATACAGTGGCTGCTCACTTGCTACAGCATGACGTGTGAGTGCTTGGTTAGAATACATAAAGGCTTTTTCAGCAGTTTTTTTGAGCAAGAGCAGCATTGTACTATATCAGCCTATTTGCAAAAAATCAGTTTTGATAAGCATGCATCTTTTTGAAGAAAAAACAAAGATGAAGCCCCTTTTATTTTGGAGCACATTAACCTCCAAGCACAGCACATGATTCATTTCACACCAAATAAAGTGAATCTTAAATAAAAAATAGCATACTGAAACAAAGTTTTTCGACCAGATATTTTTTTGCCACATTACAGGTTACTGCAGCATATCTTTTCTCTTTTGCAGGGAGCTTTAAAGGCAATAACAACTGCAGATTATTAGGTCAGGAACTATTCTATAACAATTCACTTGAGCTCCGGTCTGGTCATGTAAGTGCAGGGCTGAGAGCAGCTGGGTTTGTGCCATGGTTTGTATTTTGAGATACCTAAGAGCTAAAGTCAGACCTGGGTCCCGTTTCAGAAAGCAGGTTTAGTGAAAACTCTGAGTTTGTTAACCCTGAGATGAGGGAAACTCTGGGTTTTCTGTTTCAGAAAGGGACGTCACTTAACTTCAGAGTCAGTTACTATGGTAACTGAGCCTGTGAACCTAACCTGGTCTGGAGCAGGTTTTCTTCAATAAACCTTGAGTTTCTCTCAGTCTCCTCCCTCTGACACAGCACTCTTTCATTTCCTCATTCATTCATTCAGTCTGTATCAGGCGCATTTTAGCGCAGTTTGTTATCGGCATGAATAAATAAAGTGTTGGTTTATTAACTGTGTTAGGCAGACTATAAAACATTTATTTTTACAAAACATGGCATTTCCTTTTGTCGATGATCCCGTTGATGAAGAAGCTGTATTACTACGCAGAGAGTTAAACATAGCCTATGTCGAGAGATGATATTGCGGCCCCGGCCGACTATAGATGTATTTTCATTTCCAGTTAACTACCTATTTGAGCGGTATCGTTTTTCTTCCCAGTCTATCAGTTATGTAGCCTTCATAACCTTATCCGTCCTCATATCACTAACGTCACCCATGGTGGACATGCTCTACATCCCAGCAGATTCTTTGTGTCGCATTACGTTTTTTTGCAAACGGCAGTTTTCTTTACAACATTGGTGATGCGGAGCATATTAGTAAAGCCACTGTATAGCAAAGCGCTGTCAGAGTGTGACTCGCTCTGAAATGTTTTTTAAACGTTTTTGTGGAGTTCCCTGGTCACAAACCAGTAAGAGATATTAAAAAGAAATAAATGATTGTAAATCATAATTCTGTTAATGATAGTGTTGTAGCCTCAGAATGGGATTAGTAGTAGTTTACTTTTTCGCTTGAAGGATTGCACCTAAATGAAATTATAGGTGTACCATTCCAGTTTTCACCAGTAATATTATAGGTTACCTGTGATTAAATATGAAATGAATACACTATATTAGAGCTTACGCATTGACTCAAGCAGCAATTTTCTCCCACACCAATTTTCACTATTTTGCAGCAGCAGCCGTGTTGCTTTTTTTAACAAAATATATTTTGGGATTAGTAGGCCTAGGACTTTTTCGCCCACAGGATTGCACCTAAATGAAATAGATTGTAGGTTCAATACCATTTCACCAGTAATATACTTATGATTAAATATGATATTAATACACTATAATGGAACTTACGCATTTACTCTAGCAGCAATTTTCTCCCACGCAAACTCTATCTTTTGCAGCAGCCGCTGTGTTGCTTTTTTAACGAAATACATGTTCAAAATCGCTGAATGTGCGCATGAGTAATCAGCTGTTCTGGAACTGAAAACTCAGAGTTTCCCATCTCAGGGTAAATCAACTCAGAGATCAGAGTTAGACTCAGAGTTTGTTAAACCTCCTTCCTGAAACGGGCCCCAGCTGATTTGAGTTGGTTCAATCAGCTCAGAGTAGGTTCACTCAGAGTTAAGCGCGTGCACCACCACAATAAAAAGGCAGCATGAATGGAGCCATGATACTACGATTCACCATGGTAACAACCACAAAACAAACAGCGAGTTTGAACATGTATTTTGTTAAAAAAGCAACACAGCGGCTGCTGCAAAAGAGAGATAATTTGCGTGGGAGAAAATTGCTGCTGAGTAAATGCGTAAGTTATATATATATATATCATATTTAATCATAATATTACTGGTGAAATGGTGATGAACCTACAATCTTTTTCATTTAGGTGCAATCCTGCGGGCGAAAAAGTCCTAGGCCTACTAATCCCATTCTGAGGCTGTAGCACCATCATTAACAGAATTATAATTCATAATCTTTTACTTCAAAGGGTTTGCATCATTCACCTGCAATCTCCTTTTTAATGGCTCTTACTGGTTTGTGTCCAGGGACCACTACAAAAATCTTTAAAACACGTTTCAGAAAAAAAGACACACAAAGAATCTGCTGGGATGTAGAGCATGTCCATGATGGGTGACGTTAGTGATATGAGGACGGATAAGGTTAGCCTATGAAGGCTACATAACTGATAGACTGGGAAGAAAAACGATACCACTCAAATAGGTAGGCTAGTATCTGGAAATGAAAATGCATCTATAGTCGGGGCCTCAATATCATCTCCCAACATATGTTTAACTCCCTGCGAAGTAATACAGCTTCTTCATCAACGGGATCGTCAACAAAAGGAAATGCCATGTTTTGAGAAAAAAAAAAACGTTTTATAGTCTGCCTAACACGGTTAATAAACCAACACTGTTTTTTTTTTTTATTCATGCAGATAACAAACTGCGCTAAAATGCGCCTGAAACAGACTGAATGAATGAATGAGGAAATGAAAAAGAGCACTGTGTCAGAGGGAGGAGACTGAGAGAAACTCGAGGTTTATTGAAGAAAACCTGCTCCAGACCTGCTCTGAGGTTAAGTTACCTCCCTTTATGAAATGATCTGGAGTTACCCCTCTCTCTCAGGTTTGATTAACCTCCCTTTCTGAAACAGAAAACCCAGAGTTTCCCTCATCTCAGGGTTAACAAACTCAGAGTTTTCACTAAACCTGTTTTCTGAAACGGCCCCTGGTCAATGTGAAGTGTCATTGCCAACCGAGAGCATGATACACCTTTTGTAAGAGCACTATGATACACAAAGGCAGACAGGAGAGCAGGCAGGCGGCTGCCTCTGTTGGCCTGGTCAAAGTAAACTGAGCTCATTCCCCACATGCCCGCTTCTGTTCTCTTACATAACATGCTGTTAAGCTGCAGTTAGCAAACATTAGAAGTCAGCTGGTTATTGGAACAGTGGACATTCACTGGAGCTCTATCTACAGTCGACAACTGAGATAGCTGTGTGAGGCAAACAATGGTTTTCCTCCAGCCATTTGTTATGAGTTGATAAAGATTTTCTTGGGTGTATTACTGATTTGTTGTTTAGTTAATATTCCATACAATACGGAAAAAGCTCAAGATAGAGGGTGTGTTGGATGTACAGTAAAACTAGACTGACATGCCTTGTTTTATTCTGTCCATGTCTCTATGCTTCTGCTCACACCCAGCCCTTTGGTGTGTTCTTTGGATCTTTTTATGCCTTGAGGACATTATGTTTTCCTATCACCCATATCATGTTAGTGCAGTCTAAAGCCTGACTTATTTATTCAGGTATGTAAGGAGGTATGTGTAAATATAGACCTTACGCCGGACTTTACGCCTTAGCCTGATGTGCACCTCCCTAGAAATATAACTACACATCGCAGCGATGTAGACCACAGCAAGTGATTTGTCTGCTTGGCTGTGGCTTGGTAGTTTAACATTTTTCTAGTACTCATTTCCACGTGCTATTCTCTTAAAGAAATATGCTAGAATGACGCAGACACACCAGCGCACAAGTATAAATCCTCACAAAGGTGTAGGCCACTTACATAGGCTATGGCGTAGGCTCTGCGTAGAGCCTACGTACTACTAAAAATCAGCCTTAATCAGTGCTACCTGTTAGAAATGTCCCTTAGCAATGATGGTGCAGTGATTTACACCCATGTTTGATGAAGGGAGGCTGGGGAATCCATTAGTGTCCATCTAAATTGCATCAGCCAAACCACTGACACCAGCCTGCAGTCCACTGCCAGCTCATTGATTAAGAACTATTTCCAATGGCCCTTATGTAACTAGCCCTCTGCATTAGACAACACTGTTGCTGCTCTACTGTTAGTGGCGAGAAGGACCATTGTAGAATACAGTTAGATTTGTCTGTTGTCGGAGAGAAATGCATAAATGAAATAAAAGCTGCCAATATTAAACACCAGATGACTTACCTTCCTAGATGGGGATTGAATGATGTAGAACTTTAAGTGTAGAAGGTAGGTGATATAGCAGATTGGTACATGATGGTACCGTAACATGCTGCACAAAAGGACTCGATCATTCAGGAAAGTCATAAAAAGACATCACATTGTCCAATTAATAAACACAAAAACAACCTTCACTTCCGTGTGATTTCTGAAATATTTTCAAGGCAAATTTAGATTGCCGTTGGAAGTATCCATCTTAATTCAGTCAACTCTTTAAATCCCCCCTTTGGTTGTGATAAAAGAAAAAGCAATGTCAATCAGGTGAACTAATGGGAATGTGCATTTTGTAATCCACTCAAAGGGAATGGTAAATTGAAAGAGTTTGCAACCTTTTAACACACTCACACACACCAGCGCTGACAGTCAAGCTCCATTATCTGACAGCTGGAGAGGTTAAAAATAACTGTGCTCGCAGCAAATTAGACGTATCATTTGGCTTCTAAGTGAGAGATGAATCTTTGTGTGGATGCTCCTGCCATGCCGTGACACAGGGGCAATATATCAGGCTGTGTTTGCCTGTCTTTCTCATAAACTCCAAATGGAATTGTAAACAGATGAAGCAATTTTACACCAAATGTATTCTTTCTGAGTTGCTCCTATGCTACAGTGAAAAGCCCAGCTTCCATAGACGTGTACATTACTGCCCCATGCACTCTCAAGCCAAAGTACATAAATCATAATTTGGCTGCCTGCAGGGTTATTGCTATCGCTCAAAGCCAATCCTCAAAGTGTTTTATATGTTTTTTATCTGACGATAAATCTGATGTTATTGCACATATGTGGAGAGGACTTTTCAAGATCCCGCTGCCTGGTATTTCTCAGATTCACACGTGCTGTTCAGTAAATGTATGCATGCCCATACAAAACATATAAACACGCAAGGATGAGCTTTATGAATCTCGATTCTGCTTGTCACAGTCAAGTTTTCTGTGTCATTCAAAAGCAACTTGCCCGCTTATGCATGCATTTTTTGTCAGGTGTTGGAAGGTATAGTGTCAGTTCCCATTTAAGATGGTAAAACAAGTTTAACTGTGCGATCCCTGTTACAGTAAGGTAAGTAAAGAGATTTCCATGGGAGGCTTAGGTGACAGCCGAGGTGTAGCGTATCCTCTAAATACCTAACAACATCATTGTTAATTCATAGCTATTTAATCACTTACTAGAGTAAGTGCAGGAAGGATGATCTTTGTGTCATGTTGTCTCACAAGGTAATCTCTTGTATTTCCTTGCTTAAGACCCATGCTCTAAATTTGTCACTGACTGTGTGGAACCGCATTCACCCCCCGAGTTTTAAGATGAGTTTTAAGTCTGCATATTTACTGAGCTCAGTGTGGCCCTGCCTTAGTCTGCTTGACATGATTTATCTCATCCTGCTTAACTGACAGGTATTGATGTGATACAAGGATAAATGCAGTAGATTGATGGAATTAAAGCCCACCCTATTGTTCCCATGCTGTGCATCACTGACACATGTGAGACTCTTGTCTCTCATTAAAGAAAATAAATGCTTGAGGCATCCTCACTGCAAAAGCATTACTTTTTGTGTGTGTGTGTGTGTGTGTGTGTGTGTGCGTGCGTGTGTGTCTGCGTGTGTGTGTGTGTGTGTGCGTGCGTGCGTGCCTGCGTGCGTGTGTGTGTGTGGGAAGCTATCTCAGTTGTTTTCCCTCTTTATAATCTCTCCCTCCTTGCACAATAGATTTAGCCTGGCCTTGAATGGGAGAGAGTACAAATTGCAGCTGACTCTAAACAGCTGGGCATTCACCCTGTCGACAGAGGCCTGGACATGTGATTACATAAACAAAGGGGCAAGACCATTGATTATTGAATTGACTTTCAATTATTGCTTGTGAAAAGGACAGACTCGCAACTACAAGCGTAGCCAGACTCTGTTGTTGAAGCATGGTTGTGTTATACCCCTGGGCAATCCCCCTTGCTTCTTATATGATGCATCTAAGCCACTAAAGAAATCTAATCTTAACTACGCAAAAAAAGAAGAGAGAAGCTTTCTCCACTTTATGTACACAGCAGGCACTTGGCTGTGCATCTAAATTTTAGGAAGCTAGTGTTAACTCTATATTTGGATTCCACTGGAGTGGATTAAGGATTCTTTACTGCAAACCCACGGGATTCTCAGAGACATAAAAGAGGAGACTGTTTGCATCCATGCTATACAAATAATTGCAGTTTTCAAATCAAGTGTAATTTCAAGCACCAGCTATATGAGAGAGTGTGGGCTTTGATGTACAAATCCACAATTCATGGAGGATTAGCATCCCAAAGGTTAGCAGTTGCTAATTACAGGAGATTGGTTATACATATCTAACAAGGCAAGAAGACAGCCTTAATAAATGCAAGAATTCATCAGGAACAAGGATAAGCAGCTGTGATAAGCGGACATGTATTTGAATCGCCATAGATTGATACCCTGTAATGCCCTTTTTAATACAGTGAAGGGAAAGAAACACTGTCTCTTCTATTGTCTTCACAAACAGCATACCTTGTGAGATATGAGATTTTCAAGATGCATTTGTGAATGCAGATTTGTGCAACTATATAAATTACCCTCTCGGATATTCTTCCTGTGTCTCTTACTGCAGCAATTTCTCTTTTACTGTATTTAGCTTGCAGCGTTCAGTGCAGCATTACCATAATCCTTGGTTCCCTTCCACAAACCACCACTGGCTAAATGAATCTATTATTTTTGCCTGGAGCCAAAAAGATGCAACAAAATGCAATGCATTGAAGGGAATGAAACTTGTGATAAGCTGCACATTTTCTCTATAATAGCCCGTCTACAACACACTTTTTACTCATAGTTGGAAGTATCAGCACACTTGACCTTTGAATAATCTGAATGTTCTAAGCTTAAAAGGGGGGTATCAAACTCTAACCATTTCCAAGAAAAAACAACATAATTCAATTCTGCATGCAGTCATGTAGTCAAGCGCCTGCTCCCTGGCCCTGTGTGTTGTTGAGTTCCCTGACCCATGATAGCGGTGGCCTTGTGTTTTCATATGGCCCTAAATTAAACATGTCCGAGCCAAGGCAGGCACTTGCTCTGCCGCAGGAAATGCTTTTTCATCTCCTAATGAATGTGCCTGAGGGGGTCCCACAGGGGGCTCCACTTCACCCCTCATTAGGTGGGGTGCTGCCTCTGCCTTCATGCTGAGGAGCAACCTCCTGGAGAGGGCCCTCCCACTTCATCTTAACGTCCCACGCTCCCCTGCCCTGGACCAGTGGACTGCACTGCACTCTCTCCCTCTCTCTTTTCTATCTCACCCTCTATATCTCCCTGTCTCCACTACTCCCCCCTCACCACAAAGCAGCTCGTCTTATAGTCGCAGACCAGGGATGACAGGGATGAGTGGACGGTCCGTGCTCCTAATGTCATTTTAATGGCCTTTTTCGGTCTGTTGTGGTTGTGATTTATTGCTATGCACACACTTCTAATGCCCTCCTAGAGGTCTACTTGACTTGTCTTTTTCACAAGTCAAAGATGCTATTGTTTTTTGACAAACTAAACAGAACTGCATTAAGATCTCCACTTTCTTCCAAACACGCTTTCTTTATTATGGTGTCAGACAGACACACGTGTTATGACAGGCGCTGAGGATCAGACATGCTGTGTCGTAGTGGTACTGTGGAGGACCCTATGTCCTGCTCTGGCTTAGAAGTTTCTTCCTAGTGCAGCGCTGCAAATACCCATTCTCATCATGTGGAAAATATTGACAGCTTCCTGTCGTTAATAAAGAAACAAAAAACAGACAAGCAGGAAAGGAAAGAGGGATATACACTACTGGCCGTCAGCTGACTCCAAGAGCCTTTGCAATGGCTTCAAAAAGGGCTGAAGAGCTGATTGTTATTCCAGGGCTTTTGGGATGTGTTTATGCAATCATTAATCTTGGCACTTGTTTATTTGCCTGGGATTAGAGCACCATGGCGCGTTCACATGCACTCAGGGAAGCTGGTTTACCAAAAGGTAGCAGCGAGCGCTTGGGCCTTTCACTGTAAGCAAAAGCATGCAAGGAGGGAAGCATGCTTTGCGCATGGCTGCTTAATCCTGCCATGTTAAACAAAACCAGGCCAGTGTTTGTAGGACTATGAAAACAGCAGTGCAGGGGGAATGTGCCTCACACGCTGTAAGCAGTCTGTGAACTCTGTCTGGCAGTAGACACTCCTCGTGTACCCCTGTCGTCTAGGAATGCCTTTCATACGGTCTGCTACAACTGGAGGAGAGGGAGGACGACGGTGGAGTTGCTCAGCAGCTCCTGCACAATGAGAGGAGAAATGATTGTAGTTATTTTTGTATTCAATGTTAATTTGTGAAAACAGGCAACATTTTATAAACTAATATAAATGGCCTTGTTTTAAGCTCGGTGACAATGCATTTTTTTTAAACCCAAGGAGAAGGAGCATAAAGGAACAGGTAATCAATTTACCTATACATATTATAATCACCACACTAGTTACACTGTTTTTTTTAACTGCACAGCAACCATCCGTAGATATAACTATATAATATATAAACATGTAATCTGCTGCAAGCCCACTTAATTACACAGTTACTGATAAAGTGATGTAGCAGTGCACTGACTAGGGTTTCAAAGACTCTGAAAATTTCAGGAAAATATCCAAGGGAAGTTAAACTCCGGAATATAGGAATGTTTGCACACTTTCAATTTAAAATGCTTCCCTTTTAATGGAGAAATTATTTGGGTGGAAATGCACATAAAAAGCAATACAATGTCTTATGGCATATTTTGGTTTAAAGTAGGGCTGTCAAACGATTCATTTTTTAAATTGCGATTAATCGCCAAATTCCTATAGTTAATCACGATTAATCACATGTTTTATCACATGAATAAAATTCTATTATTTTGCATTTCAGAACTGTTTTAAGTACATCCATATTAACAATGGAAAGCCATTCTTACCAGTGTATCTTAATTGGGAATCAAATGAATGCAAAGAAAGTTACTTTATGAACTTGACTTTAAGATTTGTAATTGTTTATTATTTATTTACTGTAAACAAAAGAAAAATGTGTGAATCTGTCATTATTGCACAATTCCATGTACCTAACCTAACTGAGATGTAACACTAACACTTTGCTTATACAGTACAAACAAAATGGTCCAAAAACCGGATGCCACAGCAGGACATTTGTAACCTTTACGTTTTTCTGATAATACAGTGTGCAGTAACTGCTAAATAATTTTGATTACTCACTTACGTCCAGTGATCACCGGTTAATGACAGCGTTTGCAGCACTCTGCAGCAGTTCCAGTTGGGCTGCTTTCTCCTGTCGTACAGGCTGTGTATGCGTGAAACTACTTTCCCCCACGACAACTTTTTAAAAGTAAACTTTCCATTCAGAATCTTATTGGCATCCATTTCAGCGTCTCGCGCTTGCCATCCACTCAAAACGTAACATTAGCCTACTACTCTTTGGCCGGCTCGCATGCCCAGACAAGTATGTGCGGCGTGCCTGTTGTTTTGTTTCCGGTCTAGCTAGATCCGGTGTGGTGTAGTTTTTCTTACGTTACTAGTTGTTGCAACAGCATGTGAGAAACACTACAAAGTTTGCTATGCCAAAAAGAACGTTAATCTCGCGATAAAACAATTTACGCTGTTAAAATGGGTTTGCGTTAACGCCATTAATAACGCATATAACTGACAGCACTAGTTTAAAGTATGCACATTTAATTGAATTGTAACCTGCACTTCAGCAGCACTCTTCTATCACATGTAAGAGATAACATAAACAGATAATTCGCCCTCATCCCATTAAATACAATAGGAATTCAGCTTGATTGAGTATGATAATTGTGAAGTTTTAATTAATCTATTTCAATTTATTTTTTATTACAAAACTTTCTTTTTGCAAAGTAGTAGTAAACCCTTAGTTTGCACACACCCCACATTGTCGGCCTTTCCCCAGTAGTTAACTTGCTAGCTAGCTAACTCACCACATAGCACATTCCACACTCTATGTGTTTGTTATGATATGGTAAAAGGTTAGTTGTCATATGAAAGTGGCATGGCAAAAGAGCCTGAACAGATAACCCCTATATTTCCATTTTATTCCAATTATTTCCTGTAAATTTCAATGGAAAGATTCTACCTTAAATATTCTCAGAATTGTGCAACCAACTGACACTTAAGCAAGCCATTGGCATTCATCGCCTTGGTCTACTGCCAGGAGCAAAATGAAATACACAGATTGATTTTTATTGATTTAAAATGGCTTACAAATTTCATCATCAGAAGTAAATATTTTACATGGGTTACGATCATAACATTTCAGTTAATAATTTTTTAACATTTAGTAGCATTGAGGATAAATGATGCATGATGGAAGTATTCGCAGTCACTTATTAAGACAATAATAGCCTAGGGAACTGTATATGGATTAGATAATTGCTCTGTCTCACTTTACTTTTTTTTCTGCACCTGGAAATGAGGGCTTAGAAAGTCTTTGAATGCCAAATAGTAGCGCTGTGTGTGTGTGTGCGTGTGTGTGCATGTGTGTGTGTGTGTGTGTGTGTGTGTGTGTGTGTGTGTGTGTGTGTGTGTGTGTGTGTGTGTAAAAAAAGGGCTCACATGAGGCCAAAACAAAAGTGGTCCAGGTAAAAACAAAAAGAGCGAGCCCAGTGAAGCAGGCTCTTTGAGAAAGCTCTTCTTCTGGGGCCCCATGACACTGGTGATCTGTGGAAAGGTTGGGTGCCTCTAGTTTCAGCTCTATCAAGCTCTGGATCTTTGAGCAGCAGGATTCAGTATCACCAGCTAATGTAACAAGGCTCATTTGTCTCAATCACACATCCCTGGTAGTATCGGCTGGCCATTGATGTCATTCATCTTCCCTGTCCTTGCCTGCTCTTTTTCAGCTGATGAAAACCCAAGACCTTCAAGCAGAATGTTAGAGGTGCTGTAAAAAGCGCTCATCAGCCCAGCCGTAAAAACTGTTTACGGTGGTGCTGTATGCAGCAATCATAAAACTCGTAGACAATAACTTTACAGAGTTCATTAAAACTTGACAGACTTAGTCATGTTTTGACTGACTTTTTAAATTTTGAGATTAAAATGCATTCAAATAAAACAGATACATATGATTATGATACATATGATTTAAAAGCTTTCGTGAATTAGAAGTTGCAGTTTAATATACCTTGGACGCTCATGTAATATAGGAAATTAAAGTATCAAATTGCTTTAGGATAATTATTAATTGACACACACTGCCACATTGTGGGTATTATTTCTTTTATATGTAGAGATGTTGCATGATGACATTGCTGTCATTATGTGTTTTTTTTTTCTCCCAACTAATTGATTTCAAATGTTTTGGAATAAAGATCACTTGATCTATTAACACATGTGCTGCATCACCGTGCAGAGCTGGCTTCAGCTGATGTCAGCTGCAATGGAAATACTGAGTCGTGCCATAACTGTAGGCTTATGCTGAGCTTATCTCTTCGATGGAGCAAATCAAGATCATGATTACTATCTGGCCCATGCAGCCGGTCTGCGTTGTCTGGAAACATGTTTTCCTAAGGAGACCACAGAGGGACAATTACTGTCAGCTGAACTATTCAGCCTGCTCTCCATGTGTGTTCTGGCTGTGTGCCTCTGACCCACTGACCCTGAGCAGCAGCATGAGACGGGACTTTAACCTCCGCCCCACCCCCCCAATATCTACCATAACTGAAGCACCCAAACATTCACTTGAAAATGTCTAAAATGCACAATGTTCATATACTCTGTCACCCCTCTGACAAAAAGACCATGCAGAAAGTTGTATGGGTGTAAGTTTTCATTTATTTGTGTGAAACACTACAAAGGTCCTATTCAAAAACCCACAGTAGAATCCTGGTTATCTTGAAGAAATGCATACTAATACAGCAATTATAGGAGGAAGGAAGTTGTACAGTGTGGCAGTAGCAAATTCCCTAGTGCAATGGAACAAGGCTGTTTGTTGTTATGTAAAGGTTTCTGCGTGTAATTGCAGTGGATGTTTTGAAGGATTCATTATTTATATATTCCTGTGTTTTTCTAAAGGAGCCTACTAGGCCGCTGTCCCTACAGGGAGATGGGGAGCTGAGAGGTGCTTAACTAAGGCACAGTACCACAATCAAGGCTTTAACCATTGCCTGCTTAAGTCAAGTGGTCAGACTAAAGGTTCGTAAGCATCACACGATCCTCAGCTAAATCTTAGAATTCAAACAGCAGCTCCTGCACCAGTCAATCAGTCGGTCCTGTGTGATTTCAGCCTCAGTGATTTTCAGTTTTGGTGCATCCCAATTCCTTGCTGCAGAATGCATGAGCAAAGCAACAACTACACAAGCAACTCTGACTCAGACTTGAAAAACTTCTATTTCCCTTCAAAAATGCACATCATTATATCAGAGGATGTATCACATTTGAATGTATGAAGGGCCCAAACCAAGTGATCTAAATAGTTAGACAAAGCATGTAAATATTTGGAACACAAATATTTTATTCAGCTCTCATGGCTCTCTATGACTAACTAGGGGCTGGTAGAATGCATAAGTGAGTGCTGTCTACAGATTGTATTTTGCCATCAGAGTAAACAGTGTAAGCTTTTCTCCCTCGGCACACATGTACACTCGCACACACACGCTTGCACACACGGAGGGGGCGTGCCCTCCGGTCCCCAACACCCAGGCACAACTTCACTTGTCACTGAAGTCACAGACAAGAAGGGGATAGGTGGGGGAAGATGGATAGAGGAAGGTAAGGAGTGACGGGGAGAGAGATTTGAGCTCAGGTGGGGCAGACAAGGGAGAGAAGAGGAGCGCCGCACACATGCTACCCTTCATGGTGCTCGTCTGCTCGGTAAACCCAGGCTTTTGTTGTTTCCCCTAGAGTGCATGCGCGCAGACTCCCAGTCAGGAAGCTCGTCAATCTTTGCCACAACACATAAATTAGTGCCCAAATTACTGTTACGCCGGTGGAGAAAGAGACATGGAGAGAGATGTCTTGTGTTGCGGTTTGGGAATACATCTTCCCCTCTCCTGCTCCCCCTCATAGAGGGTGTCAGAATGCACTTCAATAAAACAGTCAAGTAAATACAGGGAGAGACATGAAGAGAGAAGCACTGCTGTGTTGTACAGGCATCTGGAGTTGGGCAGTGTTGAAATATTAATAGGCCTCACACACAAACAAACACAGAGATGTACGCATGAGTTCATCCAAAAAGCAGCCCAGGGCGATGGTCCAGACCTGAGCTTTAGCAAAGTCACTGCACTCTATGAAGGAATAATAGGGAAAGGCTTTAAAGAGCCCATCTTTTGAAACGGAAATATCTCTTCAAATATAGCTAGTCTCTAGTGAAGTCAGAGGGATCACAGTTTAGGCAGCTAAATGATTAGGGGGGGGATTAGCAAGATGCAGCATAGAGACATCAAAATGTGTCAATTATGTCTTTCCTTGCTCTAATCCCTCTGGTCAGAATTTTTTTTTGATGACTTCAGCGTGTTTATAGGTTGAATGGAAGGTGTTTAAAGTGATGATACATAGTTTTGGTCTGCAGGTGTATTTTCGTGTATAGCACTGTGTTTTCTTTGCGATACAAACCAGCAATAGCATTAGAACAGCTCTATGGGGATATGCAAACAGCCACCGATCGCTAAACAAATAACACATTTATACTATTCAGCCTGTGTATCGTGCCACAACTGTCCTTTACCACTGACATTCAAATAACCTTTCTTCTGCTGCATAAATGGGAATAAAAAAGTATTGTGTTGTGTGACTTCACATGACAGCAGAGCCCTGGCAGATGAAAAGAGGCAGAATTCTGATTCCAGCTCTTGTAAGGCTGTCGTCTCTCTACAGGTAGATCTGACTGCCATGGGTATCTCTTTAGAGAAGACTCTTTATCAACCGACAGCTGATCTCCACCGTCAAATGGGAAGTTCATGTAGCAAAATGAAAAGCTGCACATAATAATGGAGGAACATTGCTTCTTAAACATTTGCCAGCTGGTTCAGTGTCTCTGGTGTTTATATGTTGACCATGTGTAAATGCTCCATTAATAAGAAAATTTGCTTTTGTATAACAGTCCTGAGATTTATCCCTATAAGCTTTTGTCTGGTTTTGTTGCAAAAAAAAATATTATAGGAGAATGTATTAACACTGTTTGTCTGAAGGGAAGAGAATTGTTAATCTGCTCATAATGCTGTGCCCTGTCCAGTTCCTTACATAATCTCTGCCATGAGCCCCGCTGGCTTGCGTCACTCTGTCATTGACAGCTGTCAACACAACACGACAGACACACACAAATACACAAACATGCGCAGAGAAGCAAATGTGTTTTTCCTCCAACTGCTTCACACGCTTTCTCTCAGAATGATGTGTGTTGTAAATGAGCCAATGGAAGAAAGAAAAACAACAGCTCTGCATAGACAAAACAGTATATAGAAGCCTCAATTTCAGACCTCATTTATTGTGCACATCTATCATGAATCATCAGGCCATGAGAAAATGATTTAATGGTCCAATCGAGTAATGGGTTAAGCTCTCAGCATTATTATGGTGGCCTGGGCATGGGTCTGTAATGTAAGGGATAATCTTAATCCTTCAACGTTATGTCAGTAGTCCAAGGGTTCAGTGGGAACAGCCAGGAGATTTTGACTAGTGATTTTCCATGTTTGCACAAGCCTGTAGGATTTTCATTTTTTATTTTGTGTTAACAGCATGCTTTATTGAAAACCTGAACAATATAATTCTAAGAAGTATGGAACAAAGATTAAAGAATAATTACCAGGCACTAAATAAAATGTTTATATTAAAAAAGAATATAGTCCAGTATACTGTGCAAGCAGGTGAAAATAGCATGTCCTCTGCAGTGCATACTAATTTTTGTTTTTCTTCAAGAATTTACACTGCATAGTAACTACCAGAGTATCAGCTTTTCTGAATATTTTTGATATTCTGAATATACCACTTTTTCAATTTATTTCTCAGCTTCACAATTTCATTATGTCTTGTGAATGACATCTTTGAATGTAGCAATGCTGCAGTTGCAGTGCACAGGGAGGAAGTGTTCTGTCTGACAGTGTCTGTCTATACGATGCTTATAACAATATAAACTATGACAGGGCCTCTGTAAGCTGTTATTGTGCATTTGGCAAATTGTCAATCAGTTTCCAGGTCTTTGATAATGGTGTGTAGTTTTAGCAGTGGGTTGATCTCAGGGCTTTGGAGAAGACGGTGAAGGGCACTGGGTGAACATGCAGAGGCCTAGCTGCCCTATTGTACATGTGCTCTGAGTGACACGTCATCCCCTCAAAGGGCCAGCTAGTGTGGTGAATCAGTGTCCTTGAACTGCTCAACCACAGACAGACAAAGAACAAGCTTTAGCATTTGGCTTGACAGTCTCCTCTCTCTGCCATGCCCATTGTCCAAGACACCCACGCCAGGCTGCAATGCTGCATGCAGGAAATCAGTCTTGAGCCGCTGTCTGGCCCTTATGGTTATGCGCTGCGGTGCGATTGCGCTGCAGTGTGATTCACACATAATCTTGGCGTCTCAGCAGGTGTCTTTGAAGTGGCCTGCGTGCAGAGGCCATCTCACAGTGCTGTAAGGAGCATCAGGCTGCTGGGATGGGCTTTAGCATGGCTGCCCGTCTAACTGTGCCTGGCTTTGATGTCGTAAACAGAGCAGGCAGTTCTGGCTGGCAGGGAAGCGAGCAGGCAGGCAGGGAGGCAGGGAGGCAGGGAGGCAGGCGCGGTGAATGGGATCAGTGGCACTGCGCTGGTCAAGCTCAAGCGAGCCAGCAGCTGCCTGTTTCACACCAAGAGGCAGTTAACACCGCAGCTCATGTCAATAAATATTGACTGCCAGATTGGGAGTGCTTATAAGCGCAGGCCTTTTTTGACTGACTCTCCTGTGTGAATTCAGTTTAAATCATCTTCACTGTCTAGAGTGTAGCTTAGGGGCCCCATGACCAGTCACTCAAAAGGACAACTTGCGCAGTCATACAGATATACAAATATTGACTTAGGCTGATGCTGTAGGTGACTTCATGGTGTATTTGATATCCATTGTGTCATTGCTGGGTATTTATTCTTCTTGACCCCCTCTCTCCACATCCTTTTGAAAGCCTCTTACCCTGGTGTGGAAATTACTATATGTTCAGACTGAGGTCTTTTCTCATACAAGAAACTACAGAGCCTGCCTCAGCCGGTCCAGAGACAAACCCTTTTTACTGTTGAGTGAACTGAGCATCCAGGGGCTTGTGCAGCGTTGGAGTGAGAGGGTGTTAGCTGGT